>NW_027660217.1:0-41061 GCF_963210335.1 Falco punctatus | reverse complement strand
CTGGGCTGAGATGGGAACCGCTGACTTTTAGCTAAGACCGGTGAAAAAACGTTCCAAACACACCCGTGCACAACCACTACGGGCAAGGTGCCAGCAAGGAGTTCTCTGGTAGTTTTACATTGCTCCGCTAGGCAGCTGAAAGACACCACAAAAGTTTCTACCTGCTCTTCTGGGCTGAGATGGGGAACCGCTGACTTTTTGACTAAGCCGGTGAAAAAAACGTTCCAAACACACCCCGTGCACAACTCCACCGGGGAAGGTGCCAGCAAGGAGTCTCTGGTAGTTTTTTACATTGCTCCGCTAGGCAGCTGAAAGACACCACAAAAGTTGTTCTACCTGCTCTCTGGGCTGAGATGGGGAACCGCTGACTTTTGACTAAGCGCGTGAAAAAACTTTCCAAACACACCCCGTGCACAACTCCACGCGGGAAGGTGCCAGCAAGGAGTTCTCTGGTAGTTTTACATGCTCCGCTAGGCAGCGGAAAGACACCACAAAAGTTGTTCTACCTGCTCTCTGGCTGAGATGGGGAACCGCTGACTTTTTGACTAAGCCGGTGAAAAAACGTTCCAAACAACACCCCGTGCACAACTCCACCGGGGAATGTGCCAGCAAGGAGTTCTCTGGTAGTTTTTACATTGCTCCGCTAGGCAGCTGGAAAGACACCACAAAAGTTGTTCTACCCTGCTCTCTGGGCTGAGATGGGGAACCGCTGACTTTTTGACTAAGCCGGTGAAAAAAACGTTCCAAACACACCCCGTGCACAACTCCACCGGGGAAGGTGCCAGCACGGAGTTCTCTGGTAGTTTTTACATTGCTCCGCTAGCAGCGGAAAGACACCACAAAAGTTGTTCTACCTGCTCTCTGGGCTGAGATGTGGAACCGCTGACTTTTTGGACTAAGCCGGTGAAAAAACGTTCCAAACACACCCGTGCACAACTCCACGGGGAAGGTGCCAGCAAGGAGTTCTCTGGTAGTTTTTACATTGCTCCGCTAGGCAGCGGAAAGACACCAAAAAAGTTGTTCTACCTGCTCTCTGGCTGAGATGGGGAACCGCTGACTTTTTGACTAAGCCGGTGAAAAACGTTCCAACACACCCCGTGCACAACTCCACCGGGGAAGGTGCCAGCAAGGAGTTCTCTGTAGTTTTTACATTGCTCGCTAGGCAGCGGAAAGACACCACAAAAGTTGTTCTACCTGCTCTCTGGGCTGAGATGGGAACCGCTGACTTTTGACTAAGCCGGTGAAAAAAAACGTTCCAAACACACCCCGTGCACAACCTCCACCGGGAAGTGCCAGCAAGGAGTTCTCTGGTAGTTTTTACATTGCGCAGCGGAAAGACACCACAAAAGTTGTTCTACCTGCTCTCTGGGCTGAGATGGGGAACCGCTGACTTTTTGACTAAGCCGGTGAAAAAACGTTCCAAACACACCCCGTGCACAACTCCACCGGGGAAGGTGCCAGCAAGGAGTTCTCTGGTAGTTTTTACATTGCTCCGCTAGGCAGCTGAAAGACACCACAAAAGTTGTTCTACCTGCTCTCTGGGCTGAGATGGGGAACCGCTGACTTTTTGACTAAGCCGGTGAAAAAAACGTTCCAAACACACCCCGTGCAAAACTCCACCGGGGAAGGTGCCAGCAAGGAGTTCTCTGGTAGTTTTTACATTGCTCCGCTAGGCAGCGGAAAGACACCACAAAAGTTGTTCTACCTGCTCTCTGGGCTGAGATAGGGAACCGCTGACTTTTTGACTAAGCCGGTGAAAAAAACGTTCCAAACACACCCCGTGCACAACTCCACCGGGGAAGGTGCCAGCAAGGAGTTCTCTGGTAGTTTTTACATTGCTCCACTAGGCAGCGGAAAGACACCACAAAAGTTGTTCTACCGGCTCTCTGGGCTGAGATGGGGAACCGCTGACTTTTTGACTAAGCTGGTGAAAAAACGTTCCAAACACACCCCGTGCACAACTCCACCGGGGAAGGTGCCAGCAAGGAGTTCTCTAGTAGTTTTTACATTGCTCCGCTAGGCAGCGGAAAGACACCCCGAAAGTTGTTCTACCTGCTCTCTGGGCTGAGATGGGGAACCGCTGACTTTTTGACTAAGCCGGTGAAAAAAACGTTCCAAACACACCCCGTGCACAACTCCACCGGGGAAGGTGCCAGCAAGGAGTTCTATGGTAGTTTTTACATTGCTCCGCTAGGCAGCGGAAAGACACCACAAAAGTTGTTCTACCTGCTCTCTGGGCTGAGATGGGGAACCGCTGACTTTTTGACTAAGCCGGTGAAAAAACGTTCCAAACACACCCCGTGCACAACTCCACCGGGGAAGGTGCCAGCAAGGAGTTCTCTGGTAGTTTTTACATTGCTCCGCTAGGCAGCGGAAAGACACCACAAAAGTTGTTCTACCGGCTCTCTGGGCTGAGATGGGGAACCGCTGACTTTTTGACTAAGCCGGTGAAAAAACGTTCCAAACACACCCCGTGCACAACTCCACCGGGGAAGGTGCCAGCAAGGAGTTCTCTGGTAGTTTTTACATTGCTCCGCTAGGCAGCTGAAAGACACCACAAAAGTTGTTCTACCGGCTCTCTGGGCTGAGATGGGGAACCGCTGACTTTTTGACTAAGCCGGTGAAAAAACGTTCCAAACACACCCCGTGCACAACTCCACCGGGGAAGGTGCCAGCAAGGAGTTCTCTGATAGTTTTTACATTGCTCCGCTAGGCAGCTGAAAGACACCACAAAAGTTGTTCTACCGGCTCTCTGGGCTGAGATGGGGAACCGCTGACTTTTTGACTAAGCCGGTGAAAAAAACGTTCCAAACACACCCCGTGCACAACTCCACCGGGGAAGGTGCCAGCAAGGAGTTCTCTGGTAGTTTTTACATTGCTCCGCTAGGCAGCTGAAAGACACCACAAAAGTTGTTCTACCTGCTCTCTGGGCTGAGATGGGGAACCGCTGACTTTTTGACTAAGCCGGTGAAAAAACGTTCCAAACACACCCCGTGCACAACTCCACCGGGGAAGGTGCCAGCAAGGAGTTCTCTAGTAGTTTTTACATTGCTCCGCTAGGCAGCGGAAAGACACCCCGAAAGTTGTTCTACCTGCTCTCTGGGCTGAGATGGGGAACCGCTGACTTTTTGACTAAGCCGGTGAAAAAAACGTTCCAAACACACCCCGTGCACAACTCCACCGGGGAAGGTGCCAGCAAGGAGTTCTCTGGTAGTTTTTACATTGCTCCGCTAGGCAGCGGAAAGACACCACAAAAGTTGTTCTACCTGCTCTCTGGGCTGAGATGGGGAACCGCTGACTTTTTGACTAAGCCGGTGAAAAAACGTTCCAAACACACCCCGTGCACAACTCCACCGGGGAAGGTGCCAGCAAGGAGTTCTCTGGTAGTTTTTACATTGCTCCGCTAGGCAGCGGAAAGACACCACAAAAGTTGTTCTACCGGCTCTCTGGGCTGAGATGGGGAACCGCTGACTTTTTGACTAAGCCGGTGAAAAAAACGTTCCAAACACACCGCGTGCACAACTCCACCGGGGAAGGTGCCAGCAAGGAGTTCTCTGGTAGTTTTTACATTGCTCCGCTAGGCAGCGGAAAGACACCACAAAAGTTGTTCTACCTGCTCTCTGGGCTGAGATGGGGAACCGCTGACTTTTTGACTAAGCCGGTGAAAAAAACGTTCCAAACACACCCCGTGCACAACTCCACCTGGAAGGTGCCAGCAAGGAGTTCTCTGGTAGTTTTTACATTGCTCCGCTAGGCAGCGGAAAGACACCACAAAAGTTGTTCTACCTGCTCTCTGGGCTGAGATGGGGAACCGCTGACTTTTTGACTAAGTCGGTGAAAAAACGTTCCAAACACACCCCGTGCACAACTCCACCGGGGAAGGTGCCAGCAAGGAGTTCTCTGGTAGTTTTTACATTGCTCCGCTAGGCAGCGGAAAGACACCCCGAAAGTTGTTCTACCTGCTCTCTGGGCTGAGATGGGGAACCGCTGACTTTTTGACTAAGCCGGTGAAAAAAACGTTCCAAACACACCCCGTGCACAACTCCACCGGGGAAGGTGCCAGCAAGGAGTTCTCTGGTAGTTTTTACATTGCTCCGCTAGGCAGCGGAAAGACACCACAAAAGTTGTTCTACCTGCTCTCTGGGCTGAGATGGGGAACCGCTGACTTTTTGACTAAGCTGGTGAAAAAACGTTCCAAACACACCCCGTGCACAACTCCACCGGGGAAGGTGCCAGCAAGGAGTTCTCTGGTAGTTTTTACATTGCTCCGCTAGGCAGCGGAAAGACACCCCGAAAGTTGTTCTACCTGCTCTCTGGGCTGAGATGGGGAACCGCTGACTTTTTGACTAAGCCGGTGAAAAAAACGTTCCAAACACACCCCGTGCACAACTCCACCGGGGAAGGTGCCAGCAAGGAGTTCTCTGGTAGTTTTTACATTGCTCCGCTAGGCAGCGGAAAGACACCACAAAAGTTGTTCTACCGGCTCTCTGGGCTGAGATGGGGAACCGCTGACTTTTTGACTAAGCCGGTGAAAAATCGTTCCAAACACACCCCGTGCACAACTCCACCGGGGAAGGTGCCAGCAAGGAGTTCTCTGGTAGTTTTTACATTGCTCCGCTAGGCAGCTGAAAGACACCACAAAAGTTGTTCTACCGGCTCTCTGGGCTGAGATGGGGAACCGCTGACTTTTTGACTAAGCCGGTGAAAAAAACGTTCCAAACACACCCCGTGCACAACTCCACCGGGGAAGGTGCCAGCAAGGAGTTCTCTGGTAGTTTTTACATTGCTCCGCTAGGCAGCTGAAAGACACCACAAAAGTTGTTCTACCGGCTCTCTGGGCTGAGATGGGGAACCGCTGACTTTTTGACTAAGCCGGTGAAAAAAACGTTCCAAACACACCCCGTGCACAACTCCACCGGGGAAGGTGCCAGCAAGGAGTTCTCTGGTAGTTTTTACATTGCTCCGCTAGGCAGCGGAAAGACACCACAAAAGTTGTTCTACCTGCTCTCTGGGCTGAGATGGGGAACCGCTGACTTTTTGACTAAGCCGGTGAAAAATCGTTCCAAACACACCCCGTGCACAACTCCACCGGGGAAGGTGCCAGCACGGAGTTCTCTGGTAGTTTTTACATTGCTCCGCTAGGCAGCGGAAAGACACCACAAAAGTTGTTCTACCTGCTCTCTGGGCTGAGATGGGGAACCGCTGACTTTTTGACTAAGCCGGTGAAAAAACGTTCCAAACACACCCCGTGCACAACTCCACCGGGGAAGGTGCCAGCAAGGAGTTCTCTGGTAGTTTTTACATTGCTCCGCTAGGCAGCGGAAAGACACCACAAAAGTTGTTCTACCTGCTCTGTGGGCTGAGATGGGGAACCGCTGACTTTTTGACTAAGCCGGTGAAAAAACGTTCCAAACACACCGCGTGCACAACTCCACCAGGGAAGGTGCCAGCAAGGAGTTCTCTGGTAGTTTTTACATTGCTCCGCTAGGCAGCTGAAAGATACCACAAAAGTTGTTCTACCGGCTCTCTGGGCTGAGATGGGGAACCGCTGACTTTTTGACTAAGCCGGTGAAAAATCGTTCCAAACACACCCCGTGCACAACTCCACCGGGGAAGGTGCCAGCAAGGAGTTCTATGGTAGTTTTTACATTGCTCCGCTAGGCAGCTGAAAGACACCACAAAAGTTGTTCTACCGGCTCTCTGGGCTGAGATGGGGAACCGCTGACTTTTTGACTAAGCCGGTGAAAAAAACGTTCCAAACACACCCCGTGCACAACTCCACCGGGGAAGGTGCCAGCAAGGAGTTCTCTGGTAGTTTTTACATTGCTCCGCTAGGCAGCTGAAAGACACCACAAAAGTTGTTCTACCGGCTCTCTGGGCTGAGATGGGGAACCGCTGACTTTTTGACTAAGCCGGTGAAAAAAACGTTCCAAACACACCCCGTGCACAACTCCACCGGGGAAGGTGCCAGCAAGGAGTTCTCTGGTAGTTTTTACATTGCTCCGCTAGGCAGCTGAAAGACACCACAAAAGTTGTTCTACCGGCTCTCTGGGCTGAGATGGGGAACCGCTGACTTTTTGACTAAGCCGGTGAAAAAACGTTCCAAACACACCCCGTGCACAACTCCACCGGGGAAGGTGCCAGCAAGGAGTTCTCTGGTAGTTTTTACATTGCTCCGCTAGGCAGCGGAAAGACACCACAAAAGTTGTTCTACCTGCTCTCTGGGCTGAGATGGGGAACCGCTGACTTTTTGACTAAGCCGGTGAAAAAAACGTTCCAAACACACCCCGTGCACAACTCCACCTGGAAGGTGCCAGCAAGGAGTTCTCTGGTAGTTTTTACATTGCTCCGCTAGGCAGCGGAAAGACACCACAAAAGTTGTTCTACCTGCTCTCTGGGCTGAGATGGGGAACCGCTGACTTTTTGACTAAGTCGGTGAAAAAACGTTCCAAACACACCCCGTGCACAACTCCACCGGGGAAGGTGCCAGCAAGGAGTTCTCTGGTAGTTTTTACATTGCTCCGCTAGGCAGCGGAAAGACACCCCGAAAGTTGTTCTACCTGCTCTCTGGGCTGAGATGGGGAACCGCTGACTTTTTGACTAAGCCGGTGAAAAAAACGTTCCAAACACACCCCGTGCACAACTCCACCGGGGAAGGTGCCAGCAAGGAGTTCTCTGGTAGTTTTTACATTGCTCCGCTAGGCAGCGGAAAGACACCACAAAAGTTGTTCTACCTGCTCTCTGGGCTGAGATGGGGAACCGCTGACTTTTTGACTAAGCTGGTGAAAAAACGTTCCAAACACACCCCGTGCACAACTCCACCGGGGAAGGTGCCAGCAAGGAGTTCTCTGGTAGTTTTTACATTGCTCCGCTAGGCAGCGGAAAGACACCCCGAAAGTTGTTCTACCTGCTCTCTGGGCTGAGATGGGGAACCGCTGACTTTTTGACTAAGCCGGTGAAAAAAACGTTCCAAACACACCCCGTGCACAACTCCACCGGGGAAGGTGCCAGCAAGGAGTTCTCTGGTAGTTTTTACATTGCTCCACTAGGCAGCGGAAAGACACCACAAAAGTTGTTCTACCGGCTCTCTGGGCTGAGATGGGGAACCGCTGACTTTTTGACTAAGCCGGTGAAAAATCGTTCCAAACACACCCCGTGCACAACTCCACCGGGGAAGGTGCCAGCAAGGAGTTCTCTGGTAGTTTTTACATTGCTCCGCTAGGCAGCTGAAAGACACCACAAAAGTTGTTCTACCGGCTCTCTGGGCTGAGATGGGGAACCGCTGACTTTTTGACTAAGCCGGTGAAAAAAACGTTCCAAACACACCCCGTGCACAACTCCACCGGGGAAGGTGCCAGCAAGGAGTTCTCTGGTAGTTTTTACATTGCTCCGCTAGGCAGCGGAAAGACACCACAAAAGTTGTTCTACCTGCTCTCTGGGCTGAGATGGGGAACCGCTGACTTTTTGACTAAGCCGGTGAAAAATCGTTCCAAACACACCCCGTGCACAACTCCACCGGGGAAGGTGCCAGCAAGGAGTTCTATGGTAGTTTTTACATTGCTCCGCTAGGCAGCTGAAAGACACCACAAAAGTTGTTCTACCGGCTCTCTGGGCTGAGATGGGGAACCGCTGACTTTTTGACTAAGCCGGTGAAAAAAACGTTCCAAACACACCCCGTGCACAACTCCACCGGGGAAGGTGCCAGCAAGGAGTTCTCTGGTAGTTTTTACATTGCTCCGCTAGGCAGCTGAAAGACACCACAAAAGTTGTTCTACCGGCTCTCTGGGCTGAGATGGGGAACCGCTGACTTTTTGACTAAGCCGGTGAAAAAAACGTTCCAAACACACCCCGTGCACAACTCCACCGGGGAAGGTGCCAGCAAGGAGTTCTCTGGTAGTTTTTACATTGCTCCGCTAGGCAGCTGAAAGACACCACAAAAGTTGTTCTACCGGCTCTCTGGGCTGAGATGGGGAACCGCTGACTTTTTGACTAAGCCGGTGAAAAAAACGTTCCAAACACACCCCGTGCACAACTCCACCGGGGAAGGTGCCAGCAAGGAGTTCTCTGGTAGTTTTTACATTGCTCCGCTAGGCAGCTGAAAGACACCACAAAAGTTGTTCTACCGGCTCTCTGGGCTGAGATGGGGAACCGCTGACTTTTTGACTAAGCCGGTGAAAAAACGTTCCAAACACACCCCGTGCACAAATCCACCGGGGAAGGTGCCAGCAAGGAGTTCTCTGGTAGTTTTTACATTGCTCCGCTAGGCAGCGGAAAGACACCACAAAAGTTGTTCTACCTGCTCTCTGGGCTGAGATGGGGAACCGCTGACTTTTTGACTAAGCCGGTGAAAAAACGTTCCAAACACACCCCGTGCACAACTCCACCGGGGAAGGTGCCAGCAAGGAGTTCTCTGGTAGTTTTTACATTGCTCCGCTAGGCAGCGGAAAGACACCACAAAAGTTGTTCTACCTGCTCTGTGGGCTGAGATGGGGAACCGCTGACTTTTTGACTAAGCCGGTGAAAAAACGTTCCAAACACACCGCGTGCACAACTCCACCGGGGAAGGTGCCAGCAAGGAGTTCTCTGGTAGTTTTTACATTGCTCCGCTAGGCAGCTGAAAGATACCACAAAAGTTGTTCTACCGGCTCTCTGGGCTGAGATGGGGAACCGCTGACTTTTTGACTAAGCCGGTGAAAAATCGTTCCAAACACACCCCGTGCACAACTCCACCGGGGAAGGTGCCAGCAAGGAGTTCTATGGTAGTTTTTACATTGCTCCGCTAGGCAGCTGAAAGACACCACAAAAGTTGTTCTACCGGCTCTCTGGGCTGAGATGGGGAACCGCTGACTTTTTGACTAAGCCGGTGAAAAATCGTTCCAAACACACCCCGTGCACAACTCCACCGGGGAAGGTGCCAGCAAGGAGTTCTATGGTAGTTTTTACATTGCTCCGCTAGGCAGCTGAAAGACACCACAAAAGTTGTTCTACCGGCTCTCTGGGCTGAGATGGGGAACCGCTGACTTTTTGACTAAGCCGGTGAAAAAAACGTTCCAAACACACCCCGTGCACAACTCCACCGGGGAAGGTGCCAGCAAGGAGTTCTCTGGTAGTTTTTACATTGCTCCGCTAGGCAGCTGAAAGACACCACAAAAGTTGTTCTACCGGCTCTCTGGGCTGAGATGGGGAACCGCTGACTTTTTGACTAAGCCGGTGAAAAAAACGTTCCAAACACACCCCGTGCACAACTCCACCGGGGAAGGTGCCAGCAAGGAGTTCTCTGGTAGTTTTTACATTGCTCCGCTAGGCAGCTGAAAGACACCACAAAAGTTGTTCTACCGGCTCTCTGGGCTGAGATGGGGAACCGCTGACTTTTTGACTAAGCCGGTGAAAAAACGTTCCAAACACACCCCGTGCACAACTCCACCGGGGAAGGTGCCAGCAAGGAGTTCTCTGGTAGTTTTTACATTGCTCCGCTAGGCAGCGGAAAGACACCACAAAAGTTGTTCTACCTGCTCTCTGGGCTGAGATGGGGAACCGCTGACTTTTTGACTAAGCCGGTGAAAAAAACGTTCCAAACACACCCCGTGCACAACTCCACCTGGAAGGTGCCAGCAAGGAGTTCTCTGGTAGTTTTTACATTGCTCCGCTAGGCAGCGGAAAGACACCACAAAAGTTGTTCTACCTGCTCTCTGGGCTGAGATGGGGAACCGCTGACTTTTTGACTAAGTCGGTGAAAAAACGTTCCAAACACACCCCGTGCACAACTCCACCGGGGAAGGTGCCAGCAAGGAGTTCTCTGGTAGTTTTTACATTGCTCCGCTAGGCAGCGGAAAGACACCCCGAAAGTTGTTCTACCTGCTCTCTGGGCTGAGATGGGGAACCGCTGACTTTTTGACTAAGCCGGTGAAAAAAACGTTCCAAACACACCCCGTGCACAACTCCACCGGGGAAGGTGCCAGCAAGGAGTTCTCTGGTAGTTTTTACATTGCTCCGCTAGGCAGCGGAAAGACACCACAAAAGTTGTTCTACCTGCTCTCTGGGCTGAGATGGGGAACCGCTGACTTTTTGACTAAGCTGGTGAAAAAACGTTCCAAACACACCCCGTGCACAACTCCACCGGGGAAGGTGCCAGCAAGGAGTTCTCTGGTAGTTTTTACATTGCTCCGCTAGGCAGCGGAAAGACACCCCGAAAGTTGTTCTACCTGCTCTCTGGGCTGAGATGGGGAACCGCTGACTTTTTGACTAAGCCGGTGAAAAAAACGTTCCAAACACACCCCGTGCACAACTCCACCGGGGAAGGTGCCAGCAAGGAGTTCTCTGGTAGTTTTTACATTGCTCCGCTAGGCAGCGGAAAGACACCACAAAAGTTGTTCTACCGGCTCTCTGGGCTGAGATGGGGAACCGCTGACTTTTTGACTAAGCCGGTGAAAAATCGTTCCAAACACACCCCGTGCACAACTCCACCGGGGAAGGTGCCAGCAAGGAGTTCTCTGGTAGTTTTTACATTGCTCCGCTAGGCAGCTGAAAGACACCACAAAAGTTGTTCTACCGGCTCTCTGGGCTGAGATGGGGAACCGCTGACTTTTTGACTAAGCCGGTGAAAAAAACGTTCCAAACACACCCCGTGCACAACTCCACCGGGGAAGGTGCCAGCAAGGAGTTCTCTGGTAGTTTTTACATTGCTCCGCTAGGCAGCTGAAAGACACCACAAAAGTTGTTCTACCGGCTCTCTGGGCTGAGATGGGGAACCGCTGACTTTTTGACTAAGCCGGTGAAAAAAACGTTCCAAACACACCCCGTGCACAACTCCACCGGGGAAGGTGCCAGCAAGGAGTTCTCTGGTAGTTTTTACATTGCTCCGCTAGGCAGCTGAAAGACACCACAAAAGTTGTTCTACCTGCTCTCTGGGCTGAGATGGGGAACCGCTGACTTTTTGACTAAGCCGGTGAAAAAACGTTCCAAACACACCCCGTGCACAACTCCACCGGGGAAGGTGCCAGCAAGGAGTTCTCTGGTAGTTTTTACATTGCTCCGCTAGGCTGCTGAAAGACACCACAAAAGTTGTTCTACCGGCTCTCTGGGCTGAGATGGGGAACCGCTGACTTTTTGACTAAGCCGGTGAAAAATCGTTCCAAACACACCCCGTGCACAACTCCACCGGGGAAGGTGCCAGCAAGGAGTTCTCTGGTAGTTTTTACATTGCTCCGCTAGGCAGCGGAAAGACACCACAAAAGTTGTTCTACCGGCTCTCTGGGCTGAGATGGGGAACCGCTGACTTTTTGACTAAGCCGGTGAAAAAACGTTCCAAACACACCCCGTGCACAACTCCACCGGGGAAGGTGCCAGCAAGGAGTTCTCTGGTAGTTTTTACATTGCTCCGCTAGGCAGCTGAAAGACACCACAAAAGTTGTTCTACCGGCTCTCTGGGCTGAGATGGGGAACCGCTGACTTTTTGACTAAGCCGGTGAAAAAACGTTCCAAACACACCCCGTGCACAACTCCACCGGGGAAGGTGCCAGCAAGGAGTTCTCTGGTAGTTTTTACATTGCTCCGCTAGGCAGCGGAAAGACACCACAAAAGTTGTTCTACCGGCTCTCTGGGCTGAGATGGGGAACCGCTGACTTTTTGACTAAGCCGGTGAAAAAACGTTCCAAACACACCCCGTGCACAACTCCACCGGGGAAGGTGCCAGCAAGGAGTTCTCTGGTAGTTTTTACATTGCTCCGCTAGGCAGCTGAAAGACACCACAAAAGTTGTTCTACCGGCTCTCTGGGCTGAGATGGGGAACCGCTGACTTTTTGACTAAGCCGGTGAAAAAACGTTCCAAACACACCCCGTGCACAACTCCACCGGGGAAGGTGCCAGCAAGGAGTTCTCTGGTAGTTTTTACATTGCTCCGCTAGGCAGCTGAAAGACACCACAAAAGTTGTTCTACCGGCTCTCTGGGCTGAGATGGGGAACCGCTGACTTTTTGACTAAGCCGGTGAAAAAAACGTTCCAAACACACCCCGTGCACAACTCCACCGGGGAAGGTGCCAGCAAGGAGTTCTCTGGTAGTTTTTACATTGCTCCGCTAGGCAGCTGAAAGACACCACAAAAGTTGTTCTACCTGCTCTGTGGGCTGAGATGGGGAACCGCTGACTTTTTGACTAAGCCGGTGAAAAAACGTTCCAAACACACCCCGTGCACAACTCCACCGGGGAAGGTGCCAGCAAGGAGTTCTCTGATAGTTTTTTACATTGCTCCGCTAGGCAGCTGAAAGACACCACAAAAGTTGTTCTACCGGCTCTCTGGGCTGAGATGGGGAACCGCTGACTTTTTGACTAAGCCGGTGAAAAAACGTTCCAAACACACCCCGTGCACAACTCCACCGGGGAAGGTGCCAGCAAGGAGTTCTCTGGTAGTTTTTACATTGCTCCGCTAGGCAGCTGAAAGACACCACAAAAGTTGTTCTACCGGCTCTCTGGGCTGAGATGGGGAACCGCTGACTTTTTGACTAAGCCGGTGAAAAAAACGTTCCAAACACACCCCGTGCACAACTCCACCGGGGAAGGTGCCAGCAAGGAGTTCTCTGGTAGTTTTTACATTGCTCCGCTAGGCAGCTGAAAGACACCACAAAAGTTGTTCTACCGGCTCTCTGGGCTGAGATGGGGAACCGCTGACTTTTTGACTAAGCCGGTGAAAAAAACGTTCCAAACACACCCCGTGCACAACTCCACCGGGGAAGGTGCCAGCAAGGAGTTCTCTGGTAGTTTTTACATTGCTCCGCTAGGCAGCTGAAAGACACCACAAAAGTTGTTCTACCGGCTCTCTGGGCTGAGATGGGGAACCGCTGACTTTTTGACTAAGCCGGTGAAAAAACGTTTCCCAAACACACCCCGTGCACAACTCCACCGGGGAAGGTGCCAGCAAGGAGTTCTCTGGTAGTTTTTACATTGCTCCGCTAGGCAGCGGAAAGACACCACAAAAGTTGTTCTACCTGCTCTCTGGGCTGAGATGGGGAACCGCTGACTTTTTGACTAAGCCGGTGAAAAAAACGTTCCAAACACACCCCGTGCACAACTCCACCGGGGAAGGTGCCAGCAAGGAGTTCTCTGGTAGTTTTTACATTGCTCCGCTAGGCAGCGGAAAGACACCACAAAAGTTGTTCTACCTGCTCTCTGGGCTGAGATGGGGAACCGCTGACTTTTTGACTAAGCCGGTGAAAAAACGTTCCAAACACACCCCGTGCACAACTCCACCGGGGAAGGTGCCAGCAAGGAGTTCTCTGGTAGTTTTTACATTGCTCCGCTAGGCAGCGGAAAGACACCCCGAAAGTTGTTCTACCTGCTCTCTGGGCTGAGATGGGGAACCGCTGACTTTTTGACTAAGCCGGTGAAAAAAACGTTCCAAACACACCCCGTGCACAACTCCACCGGGGAAGGTGCCAGCAAGGAGTTCTCTGGTAGTTTTTACATTGCTCCGCTAGGCAGCGGAAAGACACCACAAAAGTTGTTCTACCTGCTCTCTGGGCTGAGATGGGGAACCGCTGACTTTTTGACTAAGCCGGTGAAAAAACGTTCCAAACACACCCCGTGCACAACTCCACCGGGGAAGGTGCCAGCAAGGAGTTCTCTGGTAGTTTTTACATTGCTCCGCTAGGCAGCGGAAAGACACCACAAAAGTTGTTCTACCGGCTCTCTGGGCTGAGATGGGGAACCGCTGACTTTTTGACTAAGCCGGTGAAAAAACGTTCCAAACACACCCCGTGCACAACTCCACCGGGGAAGGTGCCAGCAAGGAGTTCTCTGGTAGTTTTTACATTGCTCCGCTAGGCAGCTGAAAGACACCACAAAAGTTGTTCTACCGGCTCTCTGGGCTGAGATGGGGAACCGCTGACTTTTTGACTAAGCCGGTGAAAAATCGTTCCAAACACACCCCGTGCACAACTCCACCGGGGAAGGTGCCAGCAAGGAGTTCTCTGGTAGTTTTTACATTGCTCCGCTAGGCAGCTGAAAGACACCACAAAAGTTGTTCTACCGGCTCTCTGGGCTGAGATGGGGAACCGCTGACTTTTTGACTAAGCCGGTGAAAAAAACGTTCCAA
This sequence comes from Falco punctatus, assembly GCF_963210335.1. Classification (NCBI taxonomy): domain Eukaryota; kingdom Metazoa; phylum Chordata; class Aves; order Falconiformes; family Falconidae; genus Falco; species Falco punctatus. Next base: position 26,976 of record NW_027660217.1, on the reverse strand, counting down.
ACACACCCCGTGCACAACTCCACCGGGGAAGGTGCCAGCAAGGAGTTCTCTGGTAGTTTTTACATTGCTCCGCTAGGTAGCTGAAAGACACCACAAAAGTTGTTCTACCGGCTCTCTGGGCTGAGATGGGGAACCGCTGACTTTTTGACTAAGCCGGTGAAAAAAACGTTCCAAACACACCCCGTGCACAACTCCACCGGGGAAGGTGCCAGCAAGGAGTTCTCTGGTAGTTTTTACATTGCTCCGCTAGGCAGCTGAAAGACACCACAAAAGTTGTTCTACCGGCTCTCTGGGCTGAGATGGGGAACCGCTGACTTTTTGACTAAGCCGGTGAAAAAACGTTCCAAACACACCCCGTGCACAACTCCACCGGGGAAGGTGCCAGCAAGGAGTTCTCTGGTAGTTTTTACATTGCTCCACTAGGCAGCGGAAAGACACCACAAAAGTTGTTCTACCTGCTCTCTGGGCTGAGATGGGGAACCGCTGACTTTTTGACTAAGCCGGTGAAAAAAACGTTCCAAACACACCCCGTGCACAACTCCACCGGGGAAGGTGCCAGCAAGGAGTTCTCTGGTAGTTTTTACATTGCTCCGCTAGGCAGCGGAAAGACACCACAAAAGTTGTTCTACCTGCTCTCTGGGCTGAGATGGGGAACCGCTGACTTTTTGACTAAGCCGGTGAAAAAACGTTCCAAACACACCCCGTGCACAACTCCACCGGGGAAGGTGCCAGCAAGGAGTTCTCTGGTAGTTTTTACATTGCTCCGCTAGGCAGCGGAAAGACACCCCGAAAGTTGTTCTACCTGCTCTCTGGGCTGAGATGGGGAACCGCTGACTTTTTGACTAAGCCGGTGAAAAAAACGTTCCAAACACACACACCCCGTGCACAACTCCACCGGGGAAGGTGCCAGCAAGGAGTTCTCTGGTAGTTTTTACATTGCTCCGCTAGGCAGCGGAAAGACACCACAAAAGTTGTTCTACCTGCTCTCTGGCTGAGATGGGGAACCGCTGACTTTTTGACTAAGCCGGTGAAAAAAACGTTCCAAACACACCCCGTGCACAACTCCACCGGGGAAGGTGCCAGCAAGGAGTTCTCTGGTAGTTTTTACATTGCTCCGCTAGGCAGCGGAAAGACACCACAAAAGTTGTTCTACCGGCTCTCTGGGCTGAGATGGGGAACCGCTGACTTTTTGACTAAGCCGGTGAAAAAACGTTCCAAACACACCCGTGCACAACTCCACCGGGGAAGGTGCCAGCAAGGAGTTCTCTGGTAGTTTTTACATTGCTCCGCTAGGCAGCTGAAAGACACCACAAAAGTTGTTCTACCGGCTCTCTGGCTGAGATGGGGAACCGCTGACTTTTTGACTAAGCCGGTGAAAAAACGTTCCAAACACACCCCGTGCACAACTCCACCGGGGAAGGTGCCAGCAAGGAGTTCTCTGGTAGTTTTTACATTGCTCCGCTAGGCAGCTGAAAGACACCACAAAAGTTGTTCTACCGGCTCTCTGGGCTGAGATGGGGAACCGCTGACTTTTTGACTAAGCCGGTGAAAAAACGTTCCAAACACACCCCGTGCACAACTCCACCGGGGAAGGTGCCAGCAAGGAGTTCTCTGGTAGTTTTTACATTGCTCCGCTAGGCAGCGGAAAGACACCACAAAAGTTGTTCTACCGGCTCTCTGGGCTGAGATGGGGAACCGCTGACTTTTTGACTAAGCCGGTGAAAAAACGTTCCAAACACACCCCGTGCACAACTCCACCGGGGAAGGTGCCAGCAAGGAGTTCTCTGGTAGTTTTTACATTGCTCCGCTAGGCAGCTGAAAGACACCACAAAAGTTGTTCTACCGGCTCTCTGGGCTGAGATGGGGAACCGCTGACTTTTTGACTAAGCCGGTGAAAAAACGTTCCAAACACACCCCGTGCACAACTCCACCGGGGAAGGTGCCAGCAAGGAGTTCTCTGGTAGTTTTTACATTGCTCCGCTAGGCAGCTGAAAGACACCACAAAAGTTGTTCTACCTGCTCTGTGGGCTGAGATGGGGAACCGCTGACTTTTTGACTAAGCCGGTGAAAAAACGTTCCAAACACACCCCGTGCACAACTCCACCGGGGAAGGTGCCAGCAAGGAGTTCTCTGATAGTTTTTACATTGCTCCGCTAGGCAGCTGAAAGACACCACAAAAGTTGTTCTACCGGCTCTCTGGGCTGAGATGGGGAACCGCTGACTTTTTGACTAAGCCGGTGAAAAATCGTTCCAAACACACCCCGTGCACAACTCCACCGGGAAGGTGCCAGCAAGGAGTTCTCTGGTAGTTTTTACATTGCTCCGCTAGGCAGCTGAAAGACACCACAAAAGTTGTTCTACCGGCTCTCTGGGCTGAGATGGGGAACCGCTGACTTTTTGACTAAGCCGGTGAAAAAAACGTTCCAAACACACCCCGTGCACAACTCCACCGGGGAAGGTGCCAGCAAGGAGTTCTCTGGTAGTTTTTACATTGCTCCGCTAGGTAGCTGAAAGACACCACAAAAGTTGTTCTACCGGCTCTCTGGGCTGAGATGGGGAACCGCTGACTTTTTGACTAAGCCGGTGAAAAAACGTTCCAAACACACCCCGTGCACAACTCCACCGGGGAAGGTGCCAGCAAGGAGTTCTCTGGTAGTTTTTACATTGCTCCGCTAGGCAGCTGAAAGACACCACAAAAGTTGTTCTACCGGCTCTCTGGGCTGAGATGGGGAACCGCTGACTTTTTGACTAAGCCGGTGAAAAAACGTTCCAAACACACCCCGTGCACAACTCCACCGGGGAAGGTGCCAGCAAGGAGTTCTCTGGTAGTTTTTACATTGCTCCGCTAGGCAGCGGAAAGACACCACAAAAGTTGTTCTACCGGCTCTCTGGGCTGAGATGGGGAACCGCTGACTTTTTGACTAAGCCGGTGAAAAAACGTTCCAAACACACCCCGTGCACAACTCCACCGGGGAAGGTGCCAGCAAGGAGTTCTCTGGTAGTTTTTACATTGCTCCGCTAGGCAGCTGAAAGACACCACAAAAGTTGTTCTACCGGCTCTCTGGGCTGAGATGGGGAACCGCTGACTTTTTGACTAAGCCGGTGAAAAAACGTTCCAAACACACCCCGTGCACAACTCCACCGGGGAAGGTGCCAGCAAGGAGTTCTCTGGTAGTTTTTACATTGCTCCGCTAGGCAGCTGAAAGACACCACAAAAGTTGTTCTACCTGCTCTGTGGGCTGAGATGGGGAACCGCTGACTTTTTGACTAAGCCGGTGAAAAAACGTTCCAAACACACCCCGTGCACAACTCCACCGGGGAAGGTGCCAGCAAGGAGTTCTCTGATAGTTTTTACATTGCTCCGCTAGGCAGCTGAAAGACACCACAAAAGTTGTTCTACCGGCTCTCTGGGCTGAGATGGGGAACCGCTGACTTTTTGACTAAGCCGGTGAAAAATCGTTCCAAACACACCCCGTGCACAACTCCACCGGGGAAGGTGCCAGCAAGGAGTTCTCTGGTAGTTTTTACATTGCTCCGCTAGGCAGCTGAAAGACACCACAAAAGTTGTTCTACCGGCTCTCTGGGCTGAGATGGGGAACCGCTGACTTTTTGACTAAGCCGGTGAAAAAAACGTTCCAAACACACCCCGTGCACAACTCCACCGGGGAAGGTGCCAGCAAGGAGTTCTCTGGTAGTTTTTACATTGCTCCGCTAGGTAGCTGAAAGACACCACAAAAGTTGTTCTACCGGCTCTCTGGGCTGAGATGGGGAACCGCTGACTTTTTGACTAAGCCGGTGAAAAAAACGTTCCAAACACACCCCGTGCACAACTCCACCGGGGAAGGTGCCAGCAAGGAGTTCTCTGGTAGTTTTTACATTGCTCCGCTAGGCAGCTGAAAGACACCACAAAAGTTGTTCTACCGGCTCTCTGGGCTGAGATGGGGAACCGCTGACTTTTTGACTAAGCCGGTGAAAAAACGTTCCAAACACACCCCGTGCACAACTCCACCGGGGAAGGTGCCAGCAAGGAGTTCTCTGGTAGTTTTTACATTGCTCCGCTAGGCAGCGGAAAGACACCACAAAAGTTGTTCTACCTGCTCTCTGGGCTGAGATGGGGAACCGCTGACTTTTTGACTAAGCCGGTGAAAAAAACGTTCCAAACACACCCCGTGCACAACTCCACCGGGGAAGGTGCCAGCAAGGAGTTCTCTGGTAGTTTTTACATTGCTCCGCTAGGCAGCGGAAAGACACCACAAAAGTTGTTCTACCTGCTCTCTGGGCTGAGATGGGGAACCGCTGACTTTTTGACTAAGCCGGTGAAAAAACGTTCCAAACACACCCCGTGCACAACTCCACCGGGGAAGGTGCCAGCAAGGAGTTCTCTGGTAGTTTTTACATTGCTCCGCTAGGCAGCGGAAAGACACCCCGAAAGTTGTTCTACCTGCTCTCTGGGCTGAGATGGGGAACCGCTGACTTTTTGACTAAGCCGGTGAAAAAAACGTTCCAAACACACCCCGTGCACAACTCCACCGGGGAAGGTGCCAGCAAGGAGTTCTCTGGTAGTTTTTACATTGCTCCGCTAGGCAGCGGAAAGACACCACAAAAGTTGTTCTACCTGCTCTCTGGGCTGAGATGGGGAACCGCTGACTTTTTGACTAAGCCGGTGAAAAAACGTTCCAAACACACCCCGTGCACAACTCCACCGGGGAAGGTGCCAGCAAGGAGTTCTCTGGTAGTTTTTACATTGCTCCGCTAGGCAGCGGAAAGACACCACAAAAGTTGTTCTACCGGCTCTCTGGGCTGAGATGGGGAACCGCTGACTTTTTGACTAAGCCGGTGAAAAAACGTTCCAAACACACCCCGTGCACAACTCCACCGGGGAAGGTGCCAGCAAGGAGTTCTCTGGTAGTTTTTACATTGCTCCGCTAGGCAGCTGAAAGACACCACAAAAGTTGTTCTACCGGCTCTCTGGGCTGAGATGGGGAACCGCTGACTTTTGACTAAGCCGGTGAAAAAACGTTCCAAACACACCCCGTGCACAACTCCACCGGGGAAGGTGCCAGCAAGGAGTTCTCTGGTAGTTTTTACATTGCTCCGCTAGGCAGCTGAAAGACACCACAAAAGTTGTTCTACCGGCTCTCTGGGCTGAGATGGGGAACCGCTGACTTTTTGACTAAGCCGGTGAAAAAACGTTCCAAACACACCCCGTGCACAACTCCACCGGGGAAGGTGCCAGCAAGGAGTTCTCTGGTAGTTTTTACATTGCTCCGCTAGGCAGCGGAAAGACACCACAAAAGTTGTTCTACCGGCTCTCTGGGCTGAGATGGGGAACCGCTGACTTTTTGACTAAGCCGGTGAAAAAACGTTCCAAACACACCCCGTGCACAACTCCACCGGGGAAGGTGCCAGCAAGGAGTTCTCTGGTAGTTTTTACATTGCTCCGCTAGGCAGCTGAAAGACACCACAAAAGTTGTTCTACCGGCTCTCTGGGCTGAGATGGGGAACCGCTGACTTTTTGACTAAGCCGGTGAAAAAAACGTTCCAAACACACCCCGTGCACAACTCCACCGGGGAAGGTGCCAGCAAGGAGTTCTCTGGTAGTTTTTACATTGCTCCGCTAGGCAGCGGAAAGACACCACAAAAGTTGTTCTACCGGCTCTCTGGGCTGAGATGGGGAACCGCTGACTTTTTGACTAAGCCGGTGAAAAAACGTTCCAAACACACCGCGTGCACAACTCCACCGAGGAAGGTGCCAGCAAGGAGTTCTCTGATAGTTTTTACATTGCTCCGCTAGGCAGCTGAAAGACACCACAAAAGTTGTTCTACCGGCTCTCTGGGCTGAGATGGGGAACCGCTGACTTTTTGACTAAGCCGGTGAAAAATCGTTCCAAACACACCCCGTGCACAACTCCACCGGGGAAGGTGCCAGCAAGGAGTTCTCTGGTAGTTTTTACATTGCTCCGCTAGGCAGCTGAAAGACACCACAAAAGTTGTTCTACCGGCTCTCTGGGCTGAGATGGGGAACCGCTGACTTTTTGACTAAGCCGGTGAAAAAAACGTTCCAAACACACCCCGTGCACAACTCCACCGGGGAAGGTGCCAGCAAGGAGTTCTCTGGTAGTTTTTACATTGCTCCGCTAGGCAGCTGAAAGACACCACAAAAGTTGTTCTACCGGCTCTCTGGGCTGAGATGGGGAACCGCTGACTTTTTGACTAAGCCGGTGAAAAAAACGTTCCAAACACACCCCGTGCACAACTCCACCGGGGAAGGTGCCAGCAAGGAGTTCTCTGGTAGTTTTTACATTGCTCCGCTAGGCAGCTGAAAGACACCACAAAAGTTGTTCTACCGGCTCTCTGGGCTGAGATGGGGAACCGCTGACTTTTTGACTAAGCCGGTGAAAAAACGTTCCAAACACACCCCGTGCACAACTCCACCGGGGAAGGTGCCAGCAAGGAGTTCTCTGGTAGTTTTTACATTGCTCCGCTAGGCAGCGGAAAGACACCACAAAAGTTGTTCTACCTGCTCTCTGGGCTGAGATGGTGAACCGCTGACTTTTTGACTAAGCCGGTGAAAAAAACGTTCCAAACACACCCCGTGCACAACTCCACCGGGGAAGGTGCCAGCAAGGAGTTCTCTGGTAGTTTTTACATTGCTCCGCTAGGCAGCGGAAAGACACCACAAAAGTTGTTCTACCTGCTCTCTGGGCTGAGATGGGGAACCGCTGACTTTTTGACTAAGCCGGTGAAAAAACGTTCCAAACACACCCCGTGCACAACTCCACCGGGGAAGGTGCCAGCAAGGAGTTCTCTGGTAGTTTTTACATTGCTCCGCTAGGCAGCGGAAAGACACCCCGAAAGTTGTTCTACCTGCTCTCTGGGCTGAGATGGGGAACCGCTGACTTTTTGACTAAGCCGGTGAAAAAAACGTTCCAAACACACCCCGTGCACAACTCCACCGGGGAAGGTGCCAGCAAGGAGTTCTCTGGTAGTTTTTACATTGCTCCGCTAGGCAGCGGAGAGACACCACAAAAGTTGTTCTACCGGCTCTCTGGGCTGAGATGGGGAACCGCTGACTTTTTGACTAAGCCGGTGAAAAAACGTTCCAAACACACCCCGTGCACAACTCCACCGGGGAAGGTGCCAGCAAGGAGTTCTCTGGTAGTTTTTACATTGCTCCACTAGGCAGCGGAAAGACACCACAAAAGTTGTTCTACCGGCTCTCTGGGCTGAGATGGGGAACCGCTGACTTTTTGACTAAGCCGGTGAAAAATCGTTCCAAACACACCCCGTGCACAACTCCACCGGGGAAGGTGCCAGCAAGGAGTTCTATGGTAGTTTTTACATTGCTCCGCTAGGCAGCTGAAAGACACCACAAAAGTTGTTCTACCGGCTCTCTGGGCTGAGATGGGGAACCGCTGACTTTTTGACTAAGCCGGTGAAAAAAACGTTCCAAACACACCCCGTGCACAACTCCACCGGGGAAGGTGCCAGCAAGGAGTTCTCTGGTAGTTTTTACATTGCTCCGCTAGGCAGCGGAAAGACACCACAAAAGTTGTTCTACCTGCTCTCTGGGCTGAGATGGGGAACCGCTGACTTTTTGACTAAGCCGGTGAAAAATCGTTCCAAACACACCCCGTGCACAACTCCACCGGGGAAGGTGTCAGCAAGGAGTTCTCTGGTAGTTTTTACATTGCTCCGCTAGGCAGCTGAAAGACACCACAAAAGTTGTTCTACCTGCTCTCTGGGCTGAGATGGGGAACCGCTGACTTTTTGACTAAGCCGGTGAAAAAACGTTCCAAACACACCCCGTGCACAACTCCACCGGGGAAGGTGCCAGCAAGGAGTTCTCTGGTAGTTTTTACATTGCTCCGCTAGGCAGCGGAAAGACACCACAAAAGTTGTTCTACCGGCTCTCTGGGCTGAGATGGGGAACCGCTGACTTTTTGACTAAGCCGGTGAAAAAACGTTCCAAACACACCCCGTGCACAACTCCACCGGGGAAGGTGCCAGCAAGGAGTTCTCTGGTAGTTTTTACATTGCTCCGCTAGGCAGCTGAAAGACACCACAAAAGTTGTTCTACCGGCTCTCTGGGCTGAGATGGGGAACCGCTGACTTTTTGACTAAGCCGGTGAAAAAACGTTCCAAACACACCCCGTGCACAACTCCACCGGGGAAGGTGCCAGCAAGGAGTTCTCTGGTAGTTTTTACATTGCTCCGCTAGGCAGCTGAAAGACACCACAAAAGTTGTTCTACCGGCTCTCTGGGCTGAGATGGGGAACCGCTGACTTTTTGACTAAGCCGGTGAAAAAAACGTTCCAAACACACCCCGTGCACAACTCCACCGGGGAAGGTGCCAGCAAGGAGTTCTCTGGTAGTTTTTACATTGCTCCGCTAGGCAGCTGAAAGACACCACAAAAGTTGTTCTACCTGCTCTCTGGGCTGAGATGGGGAACCGCTGACTTTTTGACTAAGCCGGTGAAAAAACGTTCCAAACACACCCCGTGCACAACTCCACCGGGGAAGGTGCCAGCAAGGAGTTCTCTGGTAGTTTTTACATTGCTCCGCTAGGCAGCTGAAAGACACCACAAATGTTGTTCTACCGGCTCTCTGGGCTGAGATGGGGAACCGCTGACTTTTTGACTAAGCCGGTGAAAAAAACGTTCCAAACACACCCCGTGCACAACTCCACCGGGGAAGGTGCCAGCAAGGAGTTCTCTGGTAGTTTTTACATTGCTCCGCTAGGCAGCGGAAAGACACCACAAAAGTTGTTCTACCTGCTCTCTGGGCTGAGATGGGGAACCGCTGACTTTTTGACTAAGCCGGTGAAAAAACGTTCCAAACACACCCCGTGCACAACTCCACCGGGGAAGGTGCCAGCAAGGAGTTCTCTGGTAGTTTTTACATTGCTCCGCTAGGCAGCGGAAAGACACCACAAAAGTTGTTCTACCGGCTCTCTGGGCTGAGATGGGGAACCGCTGACTTTTTGACTAAGCCGGTGAAAAAACGTTCCAAACACACCCCGTGCACAACTCCACCGGGGAAGGTGCCAGCAAGGAGTTCTCTGGTAGTTTTTACATTGCTCCGCTAGGCAGCTGAAAGACACCACAAAAGTTGTTCTACCGGCTCTCTGGGCTGAGATGGGGAACCGCTGACTTTTTGACTAAGCCGGTGAAAAAACGTTCCAAACACACCCCGTGCACAACTCCACCGGGGAAGGTGCCAGCAAGGAGTTCTCTGGTAGTTTTTACATTGCTCCGCTAGGCAGCTGAAAGACACCACAAAAGTTGTTCTACCGGCTCTCTGGGCTGAGATGGGGAACCGCTGACTTTTTGACTAAGCCGGTGAAAAAACGTTCCAAACACACCCCGTGCACAACTCCACCGGGGAAGGTGCCAGCAAGGAGTTCTCTGGTAGTTTTTACATTGCTCCGCTAGGCAGCGGAAAGACACCACAAAAGTTGTTCTACCGGCTCTCTGGGCTGAGATGGGGAACCGCTGACTTTTTGACTAAGCCGGTGAAAAAACGTTCCAAACACACCCCGTGCACAACTCCACCGGGGAAGGTGCCAGCAAGGAGTTCTCTGGTAGTTTTTACATTGCTCCGCTAGGCAGCTGAAAGACACCACAAAAGTTGTTCTACCGGCTCTCTGGGCTGAGATGGGGAACCGCTGACTTTTTGACTAAGCCGGTGAAAAAAACGTTCCAAACACACCCCGTGCACAACTCCACCGGGGAAGGTGCCAGCAAGGAGTTCTCTGGTAGTTTTTACATTGCTCCGCTAGGCAGCGGAAAGACACCACAAAAGTTGTTCTAGCTGCTCTCTGGGCTGAGATGGGGAACCGCTGACTTTTTGACTAAGCCGGTGAAAAAACGTTCCAAACACACCGCGTGCACAACTCCACCGGGGAAGGTGCCAGCAAGGAGTTCTCTGATAGTTTTTACATTGCTCCGCTAGGCAGCTGAAAGACACCACAAAAGTTGTTCTACCGGCTCTCTGGGCTGAGATGGGGAACCGCTGACTTTTTGACTAAGCCGGTGAAAAATCGTTCCAAACACACCCCGTGCACAACTCCACCGGGGAAGGTGCCAGCAAGGAGTTCTCTGGTAGTTTTTACATTGCTCCGCTAGGCAGCTGAAAGACACCACAAAAGTTGTTCTACCGGCTCTCTGGGCTGAGATGGGGAACCGCTGACTTTTTGACTAAGCCGGTGAATTAAACGTTCCAAACACACCCCGTGCACAACTCCACCGGGGAAGGTGCCAGCAAGGAGTTCTCTGGTAGTTTTTACATTGCTCCGCTAGGCAGCTGAAAGACACCACAAAAGTTGTTCTACCGGCTCTCTGGGCTGAGATGGGGAACCGCTGACTTTTTGACTAAGCCGGTGAAAAAAACGTTCCAAACACACCCCGTGCACAACTCCACCGGGGAAGGTGCCAGCAAGGAGTTCTCTGGTAGTTTTTACATTGCTCCGCTAGGCAGCTGAAAGACACCACAAAAGTTGTTCTACCGGCTCTCTGGGCTGAGATGGGGAACCGCTGACTTTTTGACTAAGCCGGTGAAAAAACGTTCCAAACACACCCCGTGCACAACTCCACCGGGGAAGGTGCCAGCAAGGAGTTCTCTGGTAGTTTTTACATTGCTCCGCTAGGCAGCGGAAAGACACCACAAAAGTTGTTCTACCTGCTCTCTGGGCTGAGATGGGGAACCGCTGACTTTTTGACTAAGCCGGTGAAAAAAACGTTCCAAACACACCCCGTGCACAACTCCACCGGGGAAGGTGCCAGCAAGGAGTTCTCTGGTAGTTTTTACATTGCTCCGCTAGGCAGCGGAAAGACACCACAAAAGTTGTTCTACCTGCTCTCTGGGCTGAGATGGGGAACCGCTGACTTTTTGACTAAGCCGGTGAAAAAACGTTCCAAACACACCCCGTGCACAACTCCACCGGGGAAGGTGCCAGCAAGGAGTTCTCTGGTAGTTTTTACATTGCTCCGCTAGGCAGCGGAAAGACACCCCGAAAGTTGTTCTACCTGCTCTCTGGGCTGAGATGGGGAACCGCTGACTTTTTGACTAAGCCGGTGAAAAAAACGTTCCAAACACACCCCGTGCACAACTCCACCGGGGAAGGTGCCAGCAAGGAGTTCTCTGGTAGTTTTTACATTGCTCCGCTAGGCAGCTGAAAGACACCACAAAAGTTGTTCTACCTGCTCTCTGGGCTGAGATGGGGAACCGCTGACTTTTTGACTAAGCCGGTGAAAAAACGTTCCAAACACACCGCGTGCACAACTCCACCGGGGAAGGTGCCAGCAAGGAGTTCTCTGGTAGTTTTTACATTGCTCCACTAGGCAGCGGAAAGACACCACAAAAGTTGTTCTACCGGCTCTCTGGGCTGAGATGGGGAACCGCTGACTTTTTGACTAAGCCGGTGAAAAATCGTTCCAAACACACCCCGTGCACAACTCCACCGGGGAAGGTGCCAGCAAGGAGTTCTCTGGTAGTTTTTACATTGCTCCGCTAGGCAGCTGAAAGACACCACAAAAGTTGTTCTACCGGCTCTCTGGGCTGAGATGGGGAACCGCTGACTTTTTGACTAAGCCGGTGAAAAAAACGTTCCAAACACACCCCGTGCACAACTCCACCGGGGAAGGTGCCAGCAAGGAGTTCTCTGGTAGTTTTTACATTGCTCCGCTAGGCAGCTGAAAGACACCACAAAAGTTGTTCTACCTGCTCTCTGGGCTGAGATGGGGAACCGCTGACTTTTTGACTAAGCCGGTGAAAAATCGTTCCAAACACACCCCGTGCACAACTCCACCGGGGAAGGTGTCAGCAAGGAGTTCTCTGGTAGTTTTTACATTGCTCCGCTAGGCAGCTGAAAGACACCACAAAAGTTGTTCTACCTGCTCTCTGGGCTGAGATGGGGAACCGCTGACTTTTTGACTAAGCCGGTGAAAAAACGTTCCAAACACACCCCGTGCACAACTCCACCGGGGAAGGTGCCAGCAAGGAGTTCTCTGGTAGTTTTTACATTGCTCCGCTAGGCAGCGGAAAGACACCACAAAAGTTGTTCTACCGGCTCTCTGGGCTGAGATGGGGAACCGCTGACTTTTTGACTAAGCCGGTGAAAAAACGTTCCAAACACACCCCGTGCACAACTCCACCGGGGAAGGTGCCAGCAAGGAGTTCTCTGGTAGTTTTTACATTGCTCCGCTAGGCAGCTGAAAGACACCACAAAAGTTGTTCTACCGGCTCTCTGGGCTGAGATGGGGAACCGCTGACTTTTTGACTAAGCCGGTGAAAAAACGTTCCAAACACACCCCGTGCACAACTCCACCGGGGAAGGTGCCAGCAAGGAGTTCTCTGGTAGTTTTTACATTGCTCCGCTAGGCAGCTGAAAGACACCACAAAAGTTGTTCTACCGGCTCTCTGGGCTGAGATGGGGAACCGCTGACTTTTTGACTAAGCCGGTGAAAAAAACGTTCCAAACACACCCCGTGCACAACTCCACCGGGGAAGGTGCCAGCAAGGAGTTCTCTGGTAGTTTTTACATTGCTCCGCTAGGCAGCTGAAAGACACCACAAAAGTTGTTCTACCGGCTCTCTGGGCTGAGATGGGGAACCGCTGACTTTTTGACTAAGCCGGTGAAAAAACGTTCCAAACACACCCCGTGCACAACTCCACCGGGGAAGGTGCCAGCAAGGAGTTCTCTGGTAGTTTTTACATTGCTCCGCTAGGCAGCTGAAAGACACCACAAAAGTTGTTCTACCGGCTCTCTGGGCTGAGATGGGGAACCGCTGACTTTTTGACTAAGCCGGTGAAAAATCGTTCCAAACACACCCCGTGCACAACTCCACCGGGGAAGGTGCCAGCAAGGAGTTCTCTGGTAGTTTTTACATTGCTCCGCTAGGCAGCTGAAAGACACCACAAAAGTTGTTCTACCGGCTCTCTGGGCTGAGATGGGGAACCGCTGACTTTTTGACTAAGCCGGTGAAAAAACGTTCCAAACACACCCCGTGCACAACTCCACCGGGGAAGGTGCCAGCAAGGAGTTCTCTGGTAGTTTTTACATTGCTCCGCTAGGCAGCTGAAAGACACCACAAAAGTTGTTCTACCGGCTCTCTGGGCTGAGATGGGGAACCGCTGACTTTTTGACTAAGCCGGTGAAAAAAACGTTCCAAACACACCCCGTGCACAACTCCACCGGGGAAGGTGCCAGCAAGGAGTTCTCTGGTAGTTTTTACATTGCTCCGCTAGGCAGCTGAAAGACACCACAAAAGTTGTTCTACCGGCTCTCTGGGCTGAGATGGGGAACCGCTGACTTTTTGACTAAGCCGGTGAAAAAAACGTTCCAAACACACCCCGTGCACAACTCCACCGGGGAAGGTGCCAGCAAGGAGTTCTCTGGTAGTTTTTACATTGCTCCGCTAGGCAGCTGAAAGACACCACAAAAGTTGTTCTACCTGCTCTCTGGGCTGAGATGGGGAACCGCTGACTTTTTGACTAAGCCGGTGAAAAAAACGTTCCAAACACACCCCGTGCACAACTCCACCGGGGAAGGTGCCAGCAAGGAGTTCTCTGGTAGTTTTTACATTGCTCCGCTAGGCAGCTGAAAGACACCACAAAAGTTGTTCTACCGGCTCTCTGGGCTGAGATGGGGAACCGCTGACTTTTTGACTAAGCCGGTGAAAAAAACGTTCCAAACACACCCCGTGCACAACTCCACCGGGGAAGGTGCCAGCAAGGAGTTCTCTGGTAGTTTTTACATTGCTCCGCTAGGCAGCGGAAAGACACCACAAAAGTTGTTCTACCTGCTCTCTGGGCTGAGATGGGGAACCGCTGACTTTTTGACTAAGCCGGTGAAAAAAACGTTCCAAACACACCCCGTGCACAACTCCACCGGGGAAGGTGCCAGCAAGGAGTTCTCTGGTAGTTTTTACATTGCTCCGCTAGGCAGCGGAAAGACACCACAAAAGTTGTTCTACCTGCTCTCTGGGCTGAGATGGGGAACCGCTGACTTTTTGACTAAGCCGGTGAAAAAACGTTCCAAACACACCCCGTGCACAACTCCACCGGGGAAGGTGCCAGCAAGGAGTTCTCTGGTAGTTTTTACATTGCTCCGCTAGGCAGCTGAAAGACACCACAAAAGTTGTTCTACCGGCTCTCTGGGCTGAGATGGGGAACCGCTGACTTTTTGACTAAGCCGGTGAAAAATCGTTCCAAACACACCCCGTGCACAACTCCACCGGGAAGGTGCCAGCAAGGAGTTCTCTGGTAGTTTTTACATTGCTCCGCTAGGCAGCTGAAAGACACCACAAAAGTTGTTCTACCGGCTCTCTGGGCTGAGATGGGGAACCGCTGACTTTTTGACTAAGCCGGTGAAAAAAACGTTCCAAACACACCCCGTGCACAACTCCACCGGGGAAGGTGCCAGCAAGGAGTTCTCTGGTAGTTTTTACATTGCTCCGCTAGGCAGCTGAAAGACACCACAAAAGTTGTTCTACCGGCTCTCTGGGCTGAGATGGGGAACCGCTGACTTTTTGACTAAGCCGGTGAAAAAAACGTTCCAAACACACCCCGTGCACAACTCCACCGGGGAAGGTGCCAGCAAGGAGTTCTCTGGTAGTTTTTACATTGCTCCGCTAGGCAGCTGAAAGACACCACAAAAGTTGTTCTACCGGCTCTCTGGGCTGAGATGGGGAACCGCTGACTTTTTGACTAAGCCGGTGAAAAAAACGTTCCAAACACACCCGTGCACAACTCCACCGGGGAAGGTGCCAGCAAGGAGTTCTCTGGTAGTTTTTACATTGCTCCGCTAGGCAGCTGAAAGACACCACAAAAGTTGTTCTACCGGCTCTCTGGGCTGAGATGGGGAACCGCTGACTTTTTGACTAAGCCGGTGAAAAAAACGTTCCAAACACACCCCGTGCACAACTCCACCGGGGAAGGTGCCAGCAAGGAGTTCTCTGGTAGTTTTTACATTGCTCCGCTAGGCAGCTGAAAGACACCACAAAAGTTGTTCTACCGGCTCTCTGGGCTGAGATGGGGAACCGCTGACTTTTTGACTAAGCCGGTGAAAAAAACGTTCCAAACACACCCCGTGCACAACTCCACCGGGGAAGGTGCCAGCAAGGAGTTCTCTGGTAGTTTTTACATTGCTCCGCTAGGCAGCGGAAAGACACCACAAAAGTTGTTCTACCTGCTCTCTGGGCTGAGATGGGGAACCGCTGACTTTTTGACTAAGCCGGTGAAAAAAAACGTTCCAAACACACCCCGTGCACAACTCCACCGGGGAAGGTGCCAGCAAGGAGTTCTCTGGTAGTTTTTACATTGCTCCGCTAGGCAGCGGAAAGACACCACAAAAGTTGTTCTACCTGCTCTCTGGGCTGAGATGGGGAACCGCTGACTTTTTGACTAAGCCGGTGAAAAAACGTTCCAAACACACCCCGTGCACAACTCCACCGGGAAGGTGCCAGCAAGGAGTTCTCTGGTAGTTTTTACATTGCTCCGCTAGGCAGCGGAAAGACACCCCGAAAGTTGTTCTACCTGCTCTCTGGGCTGAGATGGGGAACCGCTGACTTTTTGACTAAGCCGGTGAAAAAAACGTTCCAAACACACCCCGTGCACAACTCCACCGGGGAAGGTGCCAGCAAGGAGTTCTCTGGTAGTTTTTACATTGCTCCGCTAGGCAGCGGAAAGACACCACAAAAGTTGTTCTACCTGCTCTCTGGGCTGAGATGGGGAACCGCTGACTTTTTGACTAAGCCGGTGAAAAAACGTTCCAAACACACCCCGTGCACAACTCCACCGGGGAAGGTGCCAGCAAGGAGTTCTCTGGTAGTTTTTACATTGCTCCACTAGGCAGCGGAAAGACACCACAAAAGTTGTTCTACCGGCTCTCTGGGCTGAGATGGGGAACCGCTGACTTTTTGACTAAGCCGGTGAAAAATCGTTCCAAACACACCCCGTGCACAACTCCACCGGGGAAGGTGCCAGCAAGGAGTTCTCTGGTAGTTTTTACATTGCTCCGCTAGGCAGCTGAAAGACACCACAAAAGTTGTTCTACCGGCTCTCTGGGCTGAGATGGGGAACCGCTGACTTTTTGACTAAGCCGGTGAAAAAAACGTTCCAAACACACCCCGTGCACAACTCCACCGGGGAAGGTGCCAGCAAGGAGTTCTCTGGTAGTTTTTACATTGCTCCGCTAGGCAGCGGAAAGACACCACAAAAGTTGTTCTACCTGCTCTCTGGGCTGAGATGGGGAACCGCTGACTTTTTGACTAAGCCGGTGAAAAATCGTTCCAAACACACCCCGTGCACAACTCCACCGGGGAAGGTGTCAGCAAGGAGTTCTCTGGTAGTTTTTACATTGCTCCGCTAGGCAGCTGAAAGACACCACAAAAGTTGTTCTACCTGCTCTCTGGGCTGAGATGGGGAACCGCTGACTTTTTGACTAAGCCGGTGAAAAAACGTTCCAAACACACCCCGTGCACAACTCCACCGGGGAAGGTGCCAGCAAGGAGTTCTCTGGTAGTTTTTACATTGCTCCGCTAGGCAGCGGAAAGACACCACAAAAGTTGTTCTACCTGCTCTCTGGGCTGAGATGGGGAACCGCTGACTTTTTGACTAAGCCGGTGAAAAAACGTTCCAAACACACCCCGTGCACAACTCCACCGGGGAAGGTGCCAGCAAGGAGTTCTCTGGTAGTTTTTACATTGCTCCGCTAGGCAGCTGAAAGACACCACAAAAGTTGTTCTACCGGCTCTCTGGGCTGAGATGGGGAACCGCTGACTTTTTGACTAAGCCGGTGAAAAAACGTTCCAAACACACCCCGTGCACAACTCCACCGGGGAAGGTGCCAGCAAGGAGTTCTCTGGTAGTTTTTACATTGCTCCGCTAGGCAGCTGAAAGACACCACAAAAGTTGTTCTACCGGCTCTCTGGGCTGAGATGGGGAACCGCTGACTTTTTGACTAAGCCGGTGAAAAAAACGTTCCAAACACACCCCGTGCACAACTCCACCGGGGAAGGTGCCAGCAAGGAGTTCTCTGGTAGTTTTTACATTGCTCCGCTAGGCAGCTGAAAGACACCACAAAAGTTGTTCTACCGGCTCTCTGGGCTGAGATGGGGAACCGCTGACTTTTTGACTAAGCCGGTGAAAAAAACGTTCCAAACACACCCCGTGCACAACTCCACCGGGGAAGGTGCCAGCAAGGAGTTCTCTGGTAGTTTTTACATTGCTCCGCTAGGCAGCTGAAAGACACCACAAAAGTTGTTCTACCGGCTCTCTGGGCTGAGATGGGGAACCGCTGACTTTTTGACTAAGCCGGTGAAAAAACGTTCCAAACACACCCCGTGCACAAATCCACCGGGGAAGGTGCCAGCAAGGAGTTCTCTGGTAGTTTTTACATTGCTCCGCTAGGCAGCGGAAAGACACCACAAAAGTTGTTCTACCTGCTCTCTGGGCTGAGATGGGGAACCGCTGACTTTTTGACTAAGCCGGTGAAAAAACGTTCCAAACACACCCCGTGCACAACTCCACCGGGGAAGGTGCCAGCAAGGAGTTCTCTGGTAGTTTTTACATTGCTCCGCTAGGCAGCGGAAAGACACCACAAAAGTTGTTCTACCGGCTCTCTGGGCTGAGATGGGGAACCGCTGACTTTTTGACTAAGCCGGTGAAAAAAACGTTCCAAACACACCCCTTGCACAACTCCACCGGGAAGGTGCCAGCAAGGAGTTCTCTGGTAGTTTTTACATTGCTCCGCTAGGCAGCGGAAAGACACCACAAAAGTTGTTCTACCTGCTCTGTGGGCTGAGATGGGGAACCGCTGACTTTTTGACTAAGCCGGTGAAAAAACGTTCCAAACACACCCGCGTGCACAACTCCACCGAGGAAGGTGCCAGCAAGGAGTTCTCTGATAGTTTTTACATTGCTCCGCTAGGCAGCTGAAAGACACCACAAAAGTTGTTCTACCGGCTCTCTGGGCTGAGATGGGGAACCGCTGACTTTTTGACTAAGCCGGTGAAAAAACGTTCCAAACACACCCCGTGCACAACTCCACCGGGGAAGGTGCCAGCAAGGAGTTCTCTGGTAGTTTTTACATTGCTCCGCTAGGCAGCTGAAAGACACCACAAAAGTTGTTCTACCGGCTCTCTGGGCTGAGATGGGGAACCGCTGACTTTTTGACTAAGCCGGTGAAAAAAACGTTCCAAACACACCCCGTGCACAACTCCACCGGGGAAGGTGCCAGCAAGGAGTTCTCTGGTAGTTTTTACATTGCTCCGCTAGGCAGCTGAAAGACACCACAAAAGTTGTTCTACCGGCTCTCTGGGCTGAGATGGGGAACCGCTGACTTTTTGACTAAGCCGGTGAAAAAAACGTTCCAAACACACCCCGTGCACAACTCCACCGGGGAAGGTGCCAGCAAGGAGTTCTCTGGTAGTTTTTACATTGCTCCGCTAGGCAGCTGAAAGACACCACAAAAGTTGTTCTACCGGCTCTCTGGGCTGAGATGGGGAACCGCTGACTTTTTGACTAAGCCGGTGAAAAAACGTTCCAAACACACCCCGTGCACAACTCCACCGGGGAAGGTGCCAGCAAGGAGTTCTCTGGTAGTTTTTACATTGCTCCGCTAGGCAGCGGAAAGACACCACAAAAGTTGTTCTACCTGCTCTCTGGGCTGAGATGGGGAACCGCTGACTTTTTGACTAAGCCGGTGAAAAAAACGTTCCAAACACACCCCGTGCACAACTCCACTGGGGAAGGTGCCAGCAAGGAGTTCTCTGGTAGTTTTTACATTGCTCCGCTAGGCAGCGGAAAGACACCACAAAAGTTGTTCTACCTGCTCTCTGGGCTGAGATGGGGAACCGCTGACTTTTTGACTAAGCCGGTGAAAAAACGTTCCAAACACACCCCGTGCACAACTCCACCGGGGAAGGTGCCAGCAAGGAGTTCTCTGGTAGTTTTTACATTGCTCCGCTAGGCAGCGGAAAGACACCCCGAAAGTTGTTCTACCTGCTCTCTGGGCTGAGATGGGGAACCGCTGACTTTTTGACTAAGCCGGTGAAAAAACGTTCCAAACACACCCCTTGCACAACTCCACCGGGGAAGGTGCCAGCAAGGAGTTCTCTGGTAGTTTTTACATTGCTCCGCTAGGCAGCGGAAAGACACCACAAAAGTTGTTCTACCTGCTCTCTGGGCTGAGATGGGGAACCGCTGACTTTTTGACTAAGCCGGTGAAAAAACGTTCCAAACACACCCCGTGCACAACTCCACCGGGGAAGGTGCCAGCAAGGAGTTCTCTGGTAGTTTTTACATTGCTCCACTAGGCAGCGGAAAGACACCACAAAAGTTGTTCTACCGGCTCTCTGGGCTGAGATGGGGAACCGCTGACTTTTTGACTAAGCCGGTGAAAAATCGTTCCAAACACACCCCGTGCACAACTCCACCGGGGAAGGTGCCAGCAAGGAGTTCTCTGGTAGTTTTTACATTGCTCCGCTAGGCAGCTGAAAGACACCACAAAAGTTGTTCTACCGGCTCTCTGGGCTGAGATGGGGAACCGCTGACTTTTTGACTAAGCCGGTGAAAAAAACGTTCCAAACACACCCCGTGCACAACTCCACCGGGGAAGGTGCCAGCAAGGAGTTCTCTGGTAGTTTTTACATTGCTCCGCTAGGCAGCGGAAAGACACCACAAAAGTTGTTCTACCGGCTCTCTGGGCTGAGATGGGGAACCGCTGACTTTTTGACTAAGCCGGTGAAAAAACGTTCCAAACACACCCCGTGCACAACTCCACGGGGAAGGTGTCAGCAAGGAGTTCTCTGGTAGTTTTTACATTGCTCCGCTAGGCAGCTGAAAGACACCACAAAAGTTGTTCTACCTGCTCTCTGGGCTGAGATGGGGAACCGCTGACTTTTTGACTAAGCCGGTGAAAAAACGTTCCAAACACACCCCGTGCACAACTCCACCGGGGAAGGTGCCAGCAAGGAGTTCTCTGGTAGTTTTTACATTGCTCCGCTAGGCAGCGGAAAGACACCACAAAAGTTGTTCTACCGGCTCTCTGGGCTGAGATGGGGAACCGCTGACTTTTTGACTAAGCCGGTGAAAAAAACGTTCCAAACACACCCCGTGCACAACTCCACCGGGGAAGGTGCCAGCAAGGAGTTCTCTGGTAGTTTTTACATTGCTCCGCTAGGCAGCTGAAAGACACCACAAAAGTTGTTCTACCGGCTCTCTGGGCTGAGATGGGGAACCGCTGACTTTTTGACTAAGCCGGTGAAAAAACGTTCCAAACACACCCCGTGCACAACTCCACCGGGAAGGTGCCAGCAAGGAGTTCTCTGGTAGTTTTTACATTGCTCCGCTAGGCAGCTGAAAGACACCACAAAAGTTGTTCTACCGGCTCTCTGGGCTGAGATGGGGAACCGCTGACTTTTTGACTAAGCCGGTGAAAAAAACGTTCCAAACACACCCCGTGCACAACTCCACCGGGGAAGGTGCCAGCAAGGAGTTCTCTGGTAGTTTTTACATTGCTCCGCTAGGCAGCTGAAAGACACCACAAAAGTTGTTCTACCTGCTCTCTGGGCTGAGATGGGGAACCGCTGACTTTTTGACTAAGCCGGTGAAAAAACGTTCCAAACACACCCCGTGCACAACTCCACCGGGGAAGGTGCCAGCAAGGAGTTCTCTGATAGTTTTTACATTGCTCCGCTAGGCAGCTGAAAGACACCACAAAAGTTGTTCTACCGGCTCTCTGGGCTGAGATGGGGAACCGCTGACTTTTTGACTAAGCCGGTGAAAAATCGTTCCAAACACACCCCGTGCACAACTCCACCGGGGAAGGTGCCAGCAAGGAGTTCTCTGGTAGTTTTTACATTGCTCCGCTAGGCAGCTGAAAGACACCACAAAAGTTGTTCTACCGGCTCTCTGGGCTGAGATGGGGAACCGCTGACTTTTTGACTAAGCCGGTGAAAAAACGTTCCAAACACACCCCGTGCACAACTCCACCGGGGAAGGTGCCAGCAAGGAGTTCTCTGGTAGTTTTTACATTGCTCCGCTAGGCAGCTGAAAGACACCACAAAAGTTGTTCTACCGGCTCTCTGGGCTGAGATGGGGAACCGCTGACTTTTTGACTAAGCCGGTGAAAAAAACGTTCCAAACACACCCCGTGCACAACTCCACCGGGGAAGGTGCCAGCAAGGAGTTCTCTGGTAGTTTTTACATTGCTCCGCTAGGCAGCTGAAAGACACCACAAAAGTTGTTCTACCGGCTCTCTGGGCTGAGATGGGGAACCGCTGACTTTTTGACTAAGCCGGTGAAAAAACGTTCCAAACACACCCCGTGCACAACTCCACCGGGGAAGGTGCCAGCAAGGAGTTCTCTGGTAGTTTTTACATTGCTCCGCTAGGCAGCTGAAAGACACCACAAAAGTTGTTCTACCGGCTCTCTGGGCTGAGATGGGGAACCGCTGACTTTTTGACTAAGCCGGTGAAAAAAACGTTCCAAACACACCCCGTGCACAACTCCACCGGGGAAGGTGCCAGCAAGGAGTTCTCTGGTAGTTTTTACATTGCTCCGCTAGGCAGCGGAAAGACACCACAAAAGTTGTTCTACCGGCTCTCTGGGCTGAGATGGGAACCGCTGACTTTTTGACTAAGCCGGTGAAAAAACGTTCCAAACACACCCCGTGCACAACTCCACCGGGGAAGGTGCCAGCAAGGAGTTCTCTGGTAGTTTTTACATTGCTCCGCTAGGCAGCGGAAAGACACCACAAAAGTTGTTCTACCTGCTCTCTGGGCTGAGATGGGGAACCGCTGACTTTTTGACTATGCCGGTGAAAAAACGTTCCAAACACACCCCGTGCACAACTCCACCGGGGAAGGTGCCAGCAAGGAGTTCTCTGGTAGTTTTTACATTGCTCCACTAGGCAGCGGAAAGACACCACAAAAGTTGTTCTACCGGCTCTCTGGGCTGAGATGGGGAACCGCTGACTTTTTGACTAAGCCGGTGAAAAATCGTTCCAAACACACCCCGTGCACAACTCCACCGGGGAAGGTGCCAGCAAGGAGTTCTCTGGTAGTTTTTACATTGCTCCGCTAGGCAGCGGAAAGACACCACAAAAGTTGTTCTACCTGCTCTCTGGGCTGAGATGGGGAACCGCTGACTTTTTGACTAAGCCGGTGAAAAAACGTTCCAAACACACCCCGTGCACAACTCCACCGGGGAAGGTGTCAGCAAGGAGTTCTCTGGTAGTTTTTACATTGCTCCGCTAGGCAGCTGAAAGACACCACAAAAGTTGTTCTACCTGCTCTCTGGGCTGAGATGGGGAACCGCTGACTTTTTGACTAAGCCGGTGAAAAAACGTTCCAAACACACCCCGTGCACAACTCCACCGGGGAAGGTGCCAGCAAGGAGTTCTCTGGTAGTTTTTACATTGCTCCACTAGGCAGCGGAAAGACACCACGAAAGTTGTTCTACCTGCTCTCTGGGCTGAGATGGGGAACCGCTGACTTTTTGACTAAGCGGTGAAAAAAACGTTCCAAACACACCCCTTGCACAACTCCACCGGGGAAGGTGCCAGCAAGGAGTTCTCTGGTAGTTTTTACATTGCTCCGCTAGGCAGCGGAAAGACACCACAAAAGTTGTTCTACCTGCTCTCTGGGCTGAGATGGGGAACCGCTGACTTTTTGACTAAGCCGGTGAAAAAACGTTCCAAACACACCCCGTGCACAACTCCACCGGGGAAGGTGCCAGCAAGGAGTTCTCTGGTAGTTTTTACATTGCTCCGCTAGGCAGCGGAAAGACACCACAAAAGTTGTTCTACCGGCTCTCTGGGCTGAGATGGGGAACCGCTGACTTTTTGACTAAGCCGGTGAAAAATCGTTCCAAACACACCCCGTGCACAACTCCACCGGGGAAGGTGCCAGCAAGGAGTTCTCTGGTAGTTTTTACATTGCTCCGCTAGGCAGCTGAAAGACACCACAAAAGTTGTTCTACCGGCTCTCTGGGCTGAGATGGGGAACCGCTGACTTTTTGACTAAGCCGGTGAAAAAAACGTTCCAAACACACCCCGTGCACAACTCCACCGGGGAAGGTGCCAGCAAGGAGTTCTCTGGTAGTTTTTACATTGCTCCGCTAGGCAGCGGAAAGACACCACAAAAGTTGTTCTACCTGCTCTCTGGGCTGAGATGGGGAACCGCTGACTTTTTGACTAAGCCGGTGAAAAATCGTTCCAAACACACCCCGTGCACAACTCCACCGGGGAAGGTGTCAGCAAGGAGTTCTCTGGTAGTTTTTACATTGCTCCGCTAGGCAGCTGAAAGACACCACAAAAGTTGTTCTACCTGCTCTCTGGGCTGAGATGGGGAACCGCTGACTTTTTGACTAAGCCGGTGAAAAAACGTTCCAAACACACCCCGTGCACAACTCCACCGGGGAAGGTGGCCAGCAAGGAGTTCTCTGGTAGTTTTTACATTGCTCCGCTAGGCAGCGGAAAGACACCACAAAAGTTGTTCTACCGGCTCTCTGGGCTGAGATGGGGAACCGCTGACTTTTTGACTAAGCCGGTGAAAAAACGTTCCAAACACACCCCGTGCACAACTCCACCGGGGAAGGTGCCAGCAAGGAGTTCTCTGGTAGTTTTTACATTGCTCCGCTAGGCAGCTGAAAGACACCACAAAAGTTGTTCTACCGGCTCTCTGGGCTGAGATGGGGAACCGCTGACTTTTTGACTAAGCCGGTGAAAAAACGTTCCAAACACACCCCGTGCACAACTCCACCGGGGAAGGTGCCAGCAAGGAGTTCTCTGGTAGTTTTTACATTGCTCCGCTAGGCAGCTGAAAGACACCACAAAAGTTGTTCTACCGGCTCTCTGGGCTGAGATGGGGAACCGCTGACTTTTTGACTAAGCCGGTGAAAAAACGTTCCAAACACACCCCGTGCACAACTCCACCGGGGAAGGTGCCAGCAAGGAGTTCTCTGGTAGTTTTTACATTGCTCCGCTAGGCAGCTGAAAGACACCACAAAAGTTGTTCTACCTGCTCTCTGGGCTGAGATGGGGAACCGCTGACTTTTTGACTAAGCCGGTGAAAAAACGTTCCAAACACACCCCGTGCACAACTCCACCGGGGAAGGTGCCAGCAAGGAGTTCTCTGGTAGTTTTTACATTGCTCCGCTAGGCAGCTGAAAGACACCACAAAAGTTGTTCTACCGGCTCTCTGGGCTGAGATGGGGAACCGCTGACTTTTTGACTAAGCCGGTGAAAAATCGTTCCAAACACACCCCGTGCACAACTCCACCGGGGAAGGTGCAGCAAGGAGTTCTCTGGTAGTTTTTACATTGCTCCGCTAGGCAGCTGAAAGACACCACAAAAGTTGTTCTACCGGCTCTCTGGGCTGAGATGGGGAACCGCTGACTTTTTGACTAAGCCGGTGAAAAAAACGTTCCAAACACACCCCGTGCACAACTCCACCGGGGAAGGTGCCAGCAAGGAGTTCTCTGGTAGTTTTTACATTGCTCCGCTAGGCAGCTGAAAGACACCACAAAAGTTGTTCTACCGGCTCTCTGGGCTGAGATGGGGAACCGCTGACTTTTTGACTAAGCCGGTGAAAAAAACGTTCCAAACACACCCCGTGCACAACTCCACCGGGGAAGGTGCCAGCAAGGAGTTCTCTGGTAGTTTTTACATTGCTCCGCTAGGCAGCTGAAAGACACCACAAAAGTTGTTCTACCGGCTCTCTGGGCTGAGATGGGGAACCGCTGACTTTTTGACTAAGCCGGTGAAAAAAACGTTCCAACACACCCCCGTGCACAACTCCACCGGGGAAGGTGCCAGCAAGGAGTTCTCTGGTAGTTTTTACATTGCTCGCTAGGCAGCTGAAAGACACCACAAAAGTTGTTCTACCGGCTCTCTGGGCTGAGATGGGGAACCGCTGACTTTTTGACTAAGCCGGTGAAAAAAACGTTCCAAACACACCCCGTGCACAACTCCACCGGGGAAGGTGCCAGCAAGGAGTTCTCTGGTAGTTTTTACATTGCTCCGCTAGGCAGCTGAAGACACCACAAAAGTTGTTCTACCGGCTCTCTGGGCTGAGATGGGGAACCGCTGACTTTTTGACTAAGCCGGTGAAAAAAACGTTCCAAACACACCCCGTGCACAACTCCACCGGGGAAGGTGCCAGCAAGGAGTTCTCTGGTAGTTTTTACATTGCTCCGCTAGGCAGCGGAAAGACACCACAAAAGTTGTTCTACCTGCTCTCTGGGCTGAGATGGGGAACCGCTGACTTTTTGACTAAGCCGGTGAAAAAACGTTCCAAACACACCCCGTGCACAACTCCACCGGGGAAGGTGCCAGCAAGGAGTTCTCTGGTAGTTTTTACATTGCTCCGCTAGGCAGCTGAAAGACACCACAAAAGTTGTTCTACCGGCTCTCTGGGCTGAGATGGGGAACCGCTGACTTTTTGACTAAGCCGGTGAAAAAACGTTCCAAACACACCCCGTGCACAACTCCACCGGGGAAGGTGCCAGCAAGGAGTTCTCTGGTAGTTTTTACATTGCTCCGCTAGGCAGCGGAAAGACACCACAAAAGTTGTTCTACCGGCTCTCTGGGCTGAGATGGGGAACCGCTGACTTTTTGACTAAGCCGGTGAAAAAACGTTCCAAACACACCCCGTGCACAACTCCACCGGGGAAGGTGCCAGCAAGGAGTTCTCTGGTAGTTTTTACATTGCTCCGCTAGGCAGCTGAAAGACACCACAAAAGTTGTTCTACCTGCTCTCTGGCTGAGATGGGGAACCGCTGACTTTTTGACTAAGCCGGTGAAAAAAACGTTCCAAACACACCCCGTGCACAACTCCACGGGGAAGGTGCCAGCAAGGAGTTCTCTGGTAGTTTTTACATTGCTCGCTAGGCAGCTGAAAGACACCACAAAAGTTGTTCTACCTGCTCTCTGGGCTGAGATGGGGAACCGCTGACTTTTTGACTAAGCCGGTGAAAAATCGTTCCAAACACACCCCGTGCACAACTCCACCGGGGAAGGTGCCAGCAAGGAGTTCTCTGGTAGTTTTTACATTGCTCCGCTAGGCAGCTGAAAGACACACAAAAGTTGTTCTACCTGCTCTCTGGGCTGAGATGGGGAACCGCTGACTTTTTGACTAAGCCGGTGAAAAAACGTTTCCAAACACACCCGTGCACACTCCACCGGGGAAGGGTGCCAGCAAGGAGTTCTCTGGTAGTTTTTACATTGCTCCGCTAGGCAGCGGAAAGACACCCCGAAAGTTGTTCTACCTGCTCTCTGGGCTGAGATGGGGAACCGCTGACTTTTTGACTAAGCCGGTGAAAAAAACGTTCCAAACACACCCCTTGCACAACTCCACCGGGGAAGGTGCCAGCAAGGAGTTCTCTGGTAGTTTTTACATTGCTCCGCTAGGCAGCGGAAAGACACCACAAAAGTTGTTCTACCTGCTCTCTGGGCTGAGATGGGGAACCGCTGACTTTTTGACTAAGCCGGTGAAAAAACGTTCCAAACACACCCCGTGCACAACTCCACCGGGGAAGGTGCCAGCAAGGAGTTCTCTGGTAGTTTTTACATTGCTCCACTAGGCAGCGGAAAGACACCACAAAAGTTGTTCTACCGGCTCTCTGGGCTGAGATGGGGAACCGCTGACTTTTTGACTAAGCCGGTGAAAAATCGTTCCAAACACACCCCGTGCACAACTCCACCGGGGAAGGTGCCAGCAAGGAGTTCTCTGGTAGTTTTTACATTGCTCCGCTAGGCAGCTGAAAGACACCACAAAAGTTGTTCTACCGGCTCTCTGGGCTGAGATGGGGAACCGCTGACTTTTTGACTAAGCCGGTGAAAAAAACGTTCCAAACACACCCGTGCACAACTCCACCGGGGAAGGTGCCAGCAAGGAGTTCTCTGGTAGTTTTTACATTGCTCCGCTAGGCAGCGGAAAGACACCACAAAAGTTGTTCTACCTGCTCTCT